>NC_046154.1:195394440-195409440 GCF_011064425.1 Rattus rattus | reverse complement strand
GCACGGTAGAGCGGCTCTGCACTTCACCTGGGCAGCACAGTAGAACTAACCATGGTGTCATGGGTGTGGGTGAGACCTCCCCATCCTTGACAGCCATGCTATAAGTACCTATGAGATGGCCCCGCCTCTTGCCTAGGCAGCTTGGGAGCGCTGGCCCCGCCTCTTGCCTAGGCAGCTTGGGAGCGCTGGCCCCACCCCTCGCCAGTTGCAGCACTTGGGAGAGCAGGCCAGGAACCTCACCTGAGCAGCAAAGGCAGAGCTGTCCCCAGACCGCGTGAGGGCGGTGTAAAGTAACAGAGTAAGACTCTGTCAGCTGCCAGAAATGGCCTGTTTAAGAATGGAGGGATTATATCTGCAGCAGGGTAACTAGTTTTTCTTCTTAACATTTAAGACACATCTGTGGATTCCTCACCGTGCTCTGCGCAGGGTGTGGCCCCGGGTGGTGTTGAAAGGAAGGAGTGACGAGTAGAAGGGACTGCCGTAGAATCTGCATCTTGTTTGGATTTAGCCAGCTTCCTTCTGTTAGGCCAAGGGAAAGTTACCAAGAAAGTTCCCCAAGAACGTTACAGATCTGACTGTTGGTGAGAAACCCATGTTTATCCTGTCTCATTTGACAGTATAAAAAACACTCTTTTTAGGACTTTTGTCTTCATTTGAACCGTGTGTATGTGTGGCTGTGTGCATGAGTTAGTGCCCACCGAGGCCAGAAGTACTGGACGTCCTGGAGCTGGAGACCTGGTGCTGGGACTCAAATGTGCATGTGCTCTCAAATTCTGAGCCATTTCTCTAGGCTCCAAAGCACTCTTTTCCATTTATTAAAGTAGTTGGAGTCACTAGAATTATTATTGAATATGGTGGAATCTTCTTTTTGCATTCAATGCTGGAAGATAAATTACGGCATTAAAAGTTTTTCCTGAAGAGGTATGTGCCCAAATGGGTAAGAGTAAAACTGTTCTTGGGGGCTGGAGAGATAGCTCAGTGGTTAAGAGCACTGACTGCTCTTACAGAGGTCCTGAGTTCAATTCCCAGCAACCACATGGTGGTTCACAACCATCTGTAATGGGATCTGATGCCCTCTTATGGTCTGTCTGAAGACAGCTATAGTGGACTCACATAAATAAATAAATAAATAAATAATAAACCTTTTAAAAAATAAAAATAAAAGTATGGGCTCAGTCTCTTCTGAGACCCTACAACATTGAAATCAAGTTACAGGGGAGAGGCCATAACCCCAGCATTAGTCAGGGTTCTGAAGAACAGAACTAATAAGATGGATCTATCTAGATACAGAGACTTACAGGCTGTGGTCCAGCCAGGCTAACAGTAGCTGTCTACCAACAGAATACAAAAATCCTACAGTTGTTCAGTCCACGAGGCTGGGCGTCTCAGCCTGTCTTCAGTATACATAGGAGTCCTGTAGAAGGAGGTTTTGATGCCAGCAAAGGAACGGACTTGCTAGTGAGAGTGAGGGCAAGGAGGCAGAAAACAAAAGCTTCCTTCCTCCCTGTCCTTTCACAGATTATTACCAGAGGGTGTGACCTAGATTAAAGGCGGATCTTTTCTACCTCGGAAGATCTGGGTTAAAGCTCGGTTTTCCCACCTCAAATGATTTAATTAAGAAGAATACCTCACAGGTGTACCCAGCTGCTTGAATTTAGTTAATTCCTGATGTAGTCAAGCTGACAACCAAGAAGAACCATCACAAGGCCACATCCCTCGGAGGGAGCGTCCTTTTCCTCAGCTGTATGGCCACAGGTAAGGCATTTATCTAAGAGCTTATGAAGTACCTCCTACCCAAGCTCCCGTAAGAAACCCCAATCAAACTAATCGATGTATGCACACTTTAGTGTGGTCCACATACAGTGGCATGTGTGTGTGTGTGTGTGTGTGTGTGTGTGTGTGTGTATGGTGAGTGTGCATGTGTGTGTGTGTATGTGTGTATGGTGAGTGTGCATGTGTATGCGTGCATGTGTTTGTGCATGGGGGTGCAGCTGTGAGAGTGCCAGGGTGTGCATGTGGAGGGCAAACCCCAGGTTAGTCCTTGCCTTCCACCTTGAGACAAATTGGTTTTGTTTGTCTCTGATGTGTTCACTGAACTGGGCCTCCCCACCCTCCACCCAGGCCAGGCTCCCAGGATTCTCATATCTCTACCTCCCATCATGCAGAAGGAACACTTGGATACAGTTGTGCCTGGTTTTGGATAAGCTCCATGGAGTGTCGGGCCCCCTGCCAACGAGGCCATCTCCCGATTGCTAATATTCCCATCCTAAAAAGATAAAATGGGGGCAAGGCCAGAAAATATAAGATGCCGAGGACCGGCCTCAGTTGTTCCGGGGTTCTCGAGAATGGGAGGATTGGATCGGGGTGAAATCAGAGTCTCGGGCAAGGATGCCGGTGCAGGCTGACAGCTGACTGACTGTTGTTTTGAAGCTGAGCTTGGAGATGGCTTTCAGCTTCTCTCTCTCCCTCCATCTCTTCCTCTCTCCCTCCCTCCGAGTTCACCTCAGTCTTTTTATTGGTTACACATTTCCTCGAGATACCTTAATACATAATCAAAAAGCCTTTTCATTATTTTCCTCAAACCCATCGTTTTTCCCGAAAACCCTGTGTAACTTTCACCAGAAAGCACAATGCGCACGATGCCACAGTTCAGTGTCTGCAAAAGCAAGTTACACATTAACTCTTAACTCCCGAAAAAACCCTCCAAATCGCAGGTCATCTGGGCATGAAGGTGAGGTGACAGCGTTAGTATGAGGACGGAAAGGTGTAAGACAGGTCAGGGTATGGTTAGGATTTTCAGCTTGTCTAAATTTGCAGACTCTCTCCCTCCAGTTTATTGATCTAATCCGAATATCTATGTCTTTAGTGCTTTTCAAACTCTTCTCATACGCAATACAGATTCTCTCGCGGCTTCCCCAGGGCTCCCTCACAAGCCCGAATTCTGTCTCTTAGATCCTGTACCCTAGTTTGCTTAGGCAGACAATGCCAGGGCTCAGATCAGAATGTTCCAATCTTTCTGGAAAAGGTCAGTTAGTTCCCTAATCCAACGGCCCCCTCGCTGGGTCCATCTATCTGTTCTTTATCTTTTTTATCATACATATATCTTCCAATTTTCCCCAATAATATTTCCAAATCAAACTTCCTATTATTACAGATCTCCTCCCCTGGGGGCACCCACCATTGCTCTCTAATCCAGTAGGCTCAGCTAATTTTTCCTCTATCTTGTCCCTTGTATCTTCCATATACGTCCCTGTTCTTAGTGAACCTGGCTCAATGTTCCTTTTCCTTGGGATCATCAGTTCTCTTAACTAAAACATATCCTTCTTCAAATATTTCCTGGTACAATGTAACCATCATGAGTTGGCTAAGATTTCCCAGAGAACAACTAATGCAGTCAGCCTCCACATCCAGAACCCCTTGTCCCACTGTGCCTGCTTGACTGCTTCAATGACCAGGACCAGAACAGTTTGTTCCTAATAGACATCAGAGCCATTTCCTTCTTAGTTATGCCCTCAGTCTCTTTTCCAGAAATCTTTACCAAAGTTGTATTTGAGGACAAATGTAGTATAGAAAAAGACAAAACAGAAAGCATACAAGAAAGAGCAGCGCCATCTGCATACCAAAAGCCAGAGTTGCCTTATTCAGGTTGACGGCGCTCCCGCAGCCGAAAGTGGGTCATGCAGCCCAGTTCACAACCATGTCACCCTGACGATAAGACCTAAGCGAGACCTAAATTCAGCAGTGCAAACAGCAAGTCCAGCAGCTCTCTGTGGTGCACAAGCAGTGCAAACAGCAAGTCCAGCAGCTCTCTGTGGTGCACAACTACCTCCAAAGACCATGGACAGCTGCACTTCACCTGCTCATCCACTCAGAGTATACACAGACCCCCTCTTGGGCCAGCCCCATTCTATGCCTGCATCTTCCAGAGAGGCCAGACTCTCACTCTATGAGCCACAGGACACTTGGGGACTGGGAACAAACTAGCGGGGCGGCCGAGAAGAGGGGAACCAGCTGGAAGTCTCCTTGTGAAGAGATAAATCCCCAGATCTGGAGAGCAGGTTGCTGACTCTTCATACCCCAGAGAAGAAGAATGGCGGGACCAACCCATGGCGGGACCAGCCCGTGGTGGGACCAGCCCGTGCAGAAGACAGCTAGAGACTCTGGCCTTGACAATCACTGTAAGCTTAAAGACAGGAAAATAGCTCACTGGTGGGCAAACCATGGGGCCCATTAGTGAACTCTCAGTGCTGAGAAAGGAAGAAAGGCAGGAAGGGGTAGAGTAGGGAAGTGAGGTTTTGGAGAAGAGGGATGGAGAGATAGTCACAGGTGAAGGTGGATGTATAATAGAAAAATGAAAGTAAAATGAAGTAAGTGAAAGAAAAATGAAGTAAAACTGTGCATTGTGAGCGCTAAGCCAGGTCTGTCCTGTCTGTCTGTCTCCGTTGTTATTGGTGTTTATTATTTCCATTTTTATTTTGTTTATGAGTATGAGTGTTTTCCTTGTATGTATGGACATCTGTACACTACTCGAAGGCCTGGTGCTAGAAGAGGCTACAAGAGGGGGCAGGATTCCTGGGACTGGACCACCATGTGGGTTTGGGGAGCCTGGGTCCTCTGGAAGAGCAGCCAGTGCTTGGAGCTGCTAAGCCATCTCTCCAGTCTGCCATTGGTGTTTCCTGAGACCAGGATTCACTTTGTGGCACAGGTTGCAAATCCTGGGGTTCATTTTGTTTTCCAGATTGACCTCAAATTAAAGACAACTTTCCCATCTCCTCGTCAGATCTAGGATTACAGATGTTGGCAAACACGTATCTCAGCCAGCCCTTCTTCATGTTCGACACAATTTTCTCCCAGGCAGGAGCCAGCAGGATTCTTCCCTGAAATAAACTTCTAAAGCAAGAGAAAGCACACCGCACTGCTAATATTTGGGCGCACAGTAGAACGGCCAGCTCTGCTCGGTGCCTCTCACCCCAATCACAGCCTCCCGCTCACTCCCTTGGTGATTAAGGTTTTATGCAGTAAACCTAAGATCGGCAGATACAGGACAGAAGCTACTGTCTGAAATAAGAAAACAGAAGAGAAGGGACCAGCTTGTCGGATGGGGAGAGCTTGGAGGACAAAATGCAGCCAGCAAGAAGACCCCGGTTTAGACGGTGAATCCACAGGATTCACCAACCGGAAGAGTTATATTTAGAATGGCTGACAAATTAGGATACCAGTTGCTGTGCCTAGCAATTGAGTTACCTGTTGATTCTAAACTAAGTTTGTGTGGTGTTTTCCTCCATGCAGCGACTCAACTGAGTTCCACAGAAAGGTATCAGCATAACGGTGGCTTCATAGAGCTCCCAGAAGTTAAAACTCCAGAGAACCAAATAACTCTATTAAAAATGGGATACGGAGCTAAATAGAATTCTCAACTGAGGTATCTCAAATGTCTGAGAAGCACCTAAAGAAATGTTCAAAATCCTTGGTCATGAGGGAAATGCAAATCAAAATGACCCTGAGATTCCACCTCATATCAGTCCAAATGGCTAAGATCAAAAACTCAGGTGACAGCAGATGCTGGCAAAGATGTGGAGAAAGAGGAACATTCCTCCATTGCTGGTGGGATTGCAAGCTGGTACAACCACTCTGGAAATCCATCTGGAGGTTCCTCAGAAAACTGAAAGTAATTCTAGGGCTGGAGAGATGGCTCAGTGGTTAAGAGCACTGACTGCTCTTACAGAGATCCTGAGTTCAAATCCCAGCAACCACATGGTGGCTCATAACCATCTGTAGTGAGATCTGATGCCCTCTTCTGGTGTGTCTGAAGATAGCTACAGTGTACTTATATATAATAAATAAATAAATCTTTAAAAAAAAAAAAGAAGAAAATAATTCTACCTGAGGACCCAGCTATATCACTCCTGAGCATATATCCAAAAGATGACCAAATATATAACAAGAACACATATTCCACTAGGTTCATAGCACCCTTATTTATAATAGCCAGAAGTTGGAGAGGACCCAGATGTCCCTCCATGGAGAGCTGGATACAGAAAATGTGGTACATTTACATAATGGATTACTGCTCAGCTATAAAAACAATGACTTCATGAAACTTGCAGACAAATAGATGGAACTAGGAAAGATCATCCTGAATGAGGTAACCCAGACACAAAAGAACACAAACGAAAGTACAGGGACAAAGATTGGAGCAGAGACTGAAGGAAAGGCCATCCAGAGACCGCCCCACCTAGGGATCCATTCCACCTGCAGGCATCAAACTCAGACAATGTTCCTGATGACAAGAAGCACTGGCTGACAGGAGCCTGATATAGCTGTCCCCTGAGAAGCTCTGCCAGAACCTGACCAATACAGATGTGGATGCTGGCAGCCAACCATCAGAGTGAACATGGGGACCCCCATGGAAGAGTTAGGGGAAGAACTGAAGGAGCTGAAGGAGATTGCAACCCCATAGGAAGAAAAATATCTATTAATTGGACCACCTGGAGCTCCCAGGGACTAGACCACCAACCAAAGAGTACACATGGAGGGACCCATGACTCCAGCCGCATATGAAGCAGAGGATGGCCTTACCTGACATCAGTGGAAGGGGAGGCTCTTGGTTCTGTGGAATCTTGATGCCCCAGTGTAAGGAGATGCTAGAGCAGTGAGGTGGGAGTGGTCGAGTGGGTGGAGAAGCAATTCACAGAGGCAAAGAGGAGGGCGGAGAGGAGGATGGGATGGGAGGTTTGTGGAGGGGCAACGGGAAGGGGGATATCATTTGAAATGTAAACGAATAAAATGATGAAGAAGAAGAAGAAGAGGAGGAGGAGGAGGAGGAGGAGGAGGAAGAAGAGGAAGAAGAAGAGGAAGAAGAAGAGGAAGAAGAGGAGAAGAATGGGATCAAGAGGGAACAGAACAATACAAGTAAAACAATTACAGTGAATGTCCCCCAGAGAGAACTGGGAAGGGGGCACTATGATAAATGGCCAGACAAAACAAAGGAAACCCTCCTGCTCGTACTCGTTATGTTCCTATTGATGTGATGGCCAAGAGAACTTATAACACTGAGTTAAATGTGCCCTACTTTTCCTATAGAGGAATTTTAATCCAGCAACATGACTGCTCTGATCACATCCAAAGACCTAGGCCTGTGATCTGACGTGTTTCTGCTCAGGCGGAAGGGTAACCTTGGACTCAGACTCCCAGGAACCACACAGCCCTGAGGGGAAGCCTTCTCAGCAGAGGGGTTGCAGCCCCCAGGGGAGGGGATCCGTAGCTGGGCTGGGGAGCTAAGGAGCCTCAGCCCTGCTCCACTTTCTCACTCCTTCCCATCTCTTCATTGCTTCATGTCTTCTTCTGATGAGAGTCCCGCCAGGCAGCAAATCTCATGAGAAAGATTTATTGGAGAGTCGAGGTTGTGGAGGGATGAATCCTGGGGTGGCTGCACTCCGCTCCCAGGATTGGGCAGCAGAAAATTGGACCAAGGGGCAGGGCTTGTATACGATTTCTGAGAGGGCGGAGCTTCTTAGGGTAGAGATTTCCAGAATAAGGATTGGTGGGATTTCAAATCCCGAACTTGAGGAGCTCAGGGATTGGTAGGTTTTCCTGCTCAGGGATTGGTGGATTTTCCTGCTCAGAGATTGGTGGGTTTTCCTGCTCAGGGGTTGGTAGCTTTTTTTCACTACCACCATCTGCATTGGGGGTTATGGTGGAAGTCCTTCCGGGCTATAGCAGGTTTTTGCTGAGGTGCTGTCTCTGTGGGACTGTTGGGGGGGGGCAGGAAGGAGGCTGGAGAGGAGATGCTGTCACAGTGAATGGCTCCCATGGGACCACTCCTGCAGTGGTGTTTCACCAAGACTGAGGCAGGAAAGAAGGTGTCGCCACCGTGGACAGCTCCTGTGTCAGCTCCTGGCTGAGATGTCCCAATGCTGCCTTTTGACAAGAGCCACCATTTTTGACAGATCCTGCAGGGCATCTTACTCCAGATGTAGGCGGGGCAGAAAGGAGGGGCTGGCCACAGCTTTGATGGATTTTGCAGAGCACTGCCTAGGGACTACAAGGCTGGAATGCAGATAGGCCCTTGGTACACATCTTTAATCCCTGTGGCTGGAATCCTTTAGTATGTGTACATTTGATCCCAAACAATGACCTCTAACTGAGGGGCAGATAAAATGACAAATCAGAGAAAGATTTGACAGAATGAGTCAGAGGCAGGATATGTGCAACTCTCAGGAGAAAAGCTATTTAAGAGCATTGGAGGGAGGAGTCAATGCTGTTCAGTCAGTTAAGTTCAGTTCCCTTCAGTTGGTGCAGTCAGTTGGGAGTCAGTGCAGTGAGTGCAGCTCAGGCACTGCAGTACAGCAAGTGCAGTGAGGTCAGTGGAGCAAGTGCAGTTCAGGCAGTGAGTGCAGTGCAGTGAGGTCAGTGGAGCAAGTGCAGTTCAGGCAGTGAGTGCAGTGCAGTGAGGTGAGTGCAGTGAGGTCAGTGGAGCAAGTGCAGTTCAGGCAGTGAGTGCAGTGCAGTGAGGTAAGTGCAGTGAGGTCAGTGGAGCAAGTGCAGTTCAGGCAGTGAGTGCAGTGCAGTGAGGTGGTGCAGTGAGGTCAGTGGAGGTGCAGTTGGGCAGTGGGTGCAGTGCAGTTGCAGTGAGGTCAGTGGAGCAAGTGCAGTTCAGGCAGTGGTGCAGTGCAGTGAGGTCAGTGGAGCAAGTGCAGTTCAGGCAGTGAGTGCAGTGCAGTGGGGTCAGTGCAAGTGCAGTTCAGGCAGTGCAGTGCAGTGAGGTAAGTGCAGTGAGGTCAGTGGAGGAAGTGCAGTTCAGGCAGTGAGTGCAGCGCAGTGAGGGGAGTGCAGTGAGGTCAGTGGAGCAAGTGCAGTTCGGGCAGTGAGTGCAGTGAGGTCAGTGGAGCAAATGCAGTTCAGGCAGTGAGTGCAGTGCAGTGAGGTGAGTGCAGTGTGGGGAGCACAGTGTGGTGAAGTCAGTGAGATTAATGCAGGGCAGTGAGTGTAGTGCACTGAGGTGAGTGCAGTGGGGTGAGTGCAGTGGGGTGAGTGCAGTGAGGTGAGTGCAGTGAGGTGAGGTCAGTGAGATCAATGCAGGGCAGTGAGTGAGGGCAGTGAGTGCAGTGCAGTGAGTGCAGTGCAGTGAGTGCAGTGCAGTGAGGTGAGGTCAGTGAGTGCAGTGCAGTGTGGTGAGGTCAGTGAGATCAGTGCAGGGCAGAGAGTGGAGTTGAGTTCATTTGTGACTTCAGACAATTCAGTACACGTCAGTACAGGCAGCTGAAGGCCCAGAACAAGGAGCCAGAATATTAGAACAGATTGCCAGAGTTAGTTTGAGGACAAGTAAGCAATTCCATGTGAAGCTGAGAGAAGGCAGATTGAAATCAGTCCACCTTAGTGAGGAGTTTGAGCTAGGACAGCTGAGGTGAACTAGCTAGCCAGAATTCAGAGAGAACGAGAGAGGATGGGTGTGTTCAGCAGTAAGTCTCCAAGAGGACAATTACATCTGGAGAATAAAAATTACTTTGACATTTTCCAGAGGACTAGAGTCCTTTGGAAAGACAAGGCATGGTGGCAGGAAGCTGGAGCAGCCCCTGAGGATGCTATCTCAATAAGTAGGAGGCAGAGAGCACTAACTGGCAGTGGTACAGTCCTTTGAAACTTCGAAGCCCACCCTAAGTGACTCATTTCCCTCAGCAAGGCCCATGCCTCCCAATCTTCACTAAGCTAACACCAACTGGAGAGCAAGGATTCAAATGCTGGAGACTTGCTAAAGACATGTCAACCAAGCCACCACTGTGTATGCATGAGAACGCATTTACTGAAGGACTAAGATTGACCGTGTTTATCCCTCCTATTGGGATACAGAACAACGTCAAATGCCCACTCCTGGACAGAATGGGGCTGCAGAGGACCCTGGGCAGGCACTGACCACGGTTGGCAGGTGACGGCTGAAGGAAAACCTCCAGCCTCCAAATGACAAACTCATCTGGACAGTGACCTCTGTGTCTACATTTCAGACGTGACCGTGAAAGAGTGAAACTGGTCTCTCTTGGATGTTTTTTGAAAGGAAAAAGGAAAAAAACAAAGGAGGTGGAGAGATGACTTATTGGTTATGAACAATGACTGCTCTGGAGTGAGGTTCAATCCTCAGCACCCATATGTACGACTCTCTAAACACCAGTCCTAGGAGATCTATTACCTTCGTCTGGATCCTGAGGGCATGAGGCATGTACATGACACACAGACATGCATACAGGAAAATACTCATGAACACAAAAATTAATTTAAATTTTAAAATTTTCATTTCTCTGTGGTTAAGTGTAAGTAAGGATGTAGGCCCAGTTAAGACTGCCAAGTTGAGGGGTTGGGGATTTGGCTCAGTGGTAGAGTGCTTGCCTAGCAAGTGCAAGGCCCTGGGTTCGGTCCCCAGCTACGAAAAAAAAGAAAAAGGAAAAAAAAAAAAAAGACTGCCAAGTTGACTTTTTCCCAACACATAAACAATTTCCCCCAGACACACCATTTCAGAGTAAAGAAAAGACAACCTGTGTGTTGAAAATCATTTAATGAGAATTATACTTTTTCTCTATGAGATTAGATCTGCTCTAGTGATTATTGTCTGGTGGTCCAGGCTCATCTGTCTCAGAGTTGGTTAGTGTGCATGAAGCTACTTAAGAAAGACATGGACAAGCACAGCTCACTGGTCCCCCTGAGCACCTCACAAGACTGGGAACATCCTCTCAAGGGTTAAAACAGGCGGGCACATGGGCTGAGAATTTATTTTGAAGGCAGGATAAACGGGCCAGCTCTAAGAAGAAACTGTTTTGAAAGCTCACACGTTTCATAAGTTTCTGAGTTCAGGCAGTCTCAGTTCTCATCCACTGAGAGTCCTGGGCCCTCAAAAGCCCTCCCGGTCCCCCACAGAGGCTGTTCTAACTGGTGCTGAGCCTGCACAAAGCCCTGGCACTCACACAACTGCCATTCCCCAAGATCAACTCCTGTAAATATGTGCTGTTAGTATCCAGCACAGGGCTGATGAAGATGGATCCCGATGGAGCCTACTGTGCATTACTTCCTGATGTGCAGAGATGTGTGTGGTGAGACGGTGCGGGATGCTGTGAGCAGTGTGCAGTGCGTTGGGAGACTGAGAAGTGAAAGCCTGTTGGTTTGAGGGGAAAGCAAGGAAGTGTGACCTTCCCCATAGCTACTCCTACAGTGAGAAAGAGACAGAGTGAGCTGAGTAGAAGTGCACGGCGGTCAGACTCCGCAGTTCCGAATATACCCGGATAGATCTCGGTTTTGACAGTGTGTTCGCCATGCCACCCTGTAGAGGAAAGAGACATGGGGATAAATGGTTAACATGTGTCTCCTCTGGTGCACACACTCAAACCCTGGGGACAGAATATTGTGAGCATGACACTAAAGGAGACTGGGTTCTGGGCCAAGAGCTGCTGTGATGCACAGGCTGTGCCTGCACCCAGAAGAGGCTACTGACTGTGGACCTGGGTCTACATAGCTGTGCTCTGATGTTGCGTCCTGTGTACTGTACACCCCACGGGTTCTACAACTCGTCTGCAGGCCTGAGTAGTCTCCTGGGGGGACTCTCACAACCTGGAGGAATTCCCTAAAAGTGATGATGCAGGAAAAGCTCCCGACTGTACCCGCAGCTCTCAGAATGGCACACACTGCTTGTGTCGTGGTTTGAATATGCTTGGCTCACGGAGTGGCACTATGTGGAGGAGTGGCCTTGTTGAGGTAGGTGTGTCACTGTGAGCATGGGTTTAAGACCCTCATCCTAGCTGCCTGGAAGTCAGTCTTCCACTAGCAGCCTTCAGATGAAGATGTAGATCTCTCAGCTCCTCCTGCACCATACCTGCCTGGACGCTGCCATGCTCCTACCTTGATGATACTGGACTGAACCTCTGAACCTGTAAGCCAGCCCCAGTTAAGTGTTGTCCTTATAAGAATTGCCTTGGTCCTGGTGTCTGTTCACAGAAGTAAAAGCCTAACTGAGACAGCATATGTCAACAGAGCCAGCCATTCCCCTCCAAAGTCCCAACATACCATGCTCGAATGCCTTGGGGATCCCTCACAATCCTCTTCGCACATTGTATGGCTTGAGTGATGTCATCCTGCAGCAGAGCTGAAAGACAGGAGTGAGGAATGTCAAGGACATTACAGAACCACTTCAGGTCAGATCCTGCCAGCTTTCTCTGGGCAGTGAGCAGGGAATTCAAGGAACTATTTCCCAAGTGTCTGTGCGTGCGTGATTGCTGGAGACAGTCTCTTGATTCTCTCTCAAAACCATGTCTGCAGTAACAAATACTGACCCGAAAATAAATTTTATTCCCTCATGTTAATGAGGGAATAAAATTACAGTAGCAATATTCTGTGCTTGAAACAGCACACTTAAGTCTTATGTCTTAAAGCAGCTGGGCTCCTTCCGTGTGACTTGGTGTGAGTCACCCTATTTCTCCTTCATAGGGTCCCTGGTGGGTCTAGGATATGCTTGAGTGGTCGTGGGTTTGAGCCTGTGTAACTACTTGGGTTCTTAGCATCCCAGCCCTGATGAAAAGTAAGGAAGCCTTTTGGGTGGTGAGGACACACTGGAGGGTGTGTGTCTGTCCGCTAGGGTGAGGGAAGTCCCTCTCCATTCACACACTGGAAAACAGGGCAGACAGAGACCTGTCACCTGAGCATCCACCAGTGAAAATTTATCCTAAAGAAAAACCAGGGGCTGGAGAGAGGCTCACTGGCTGAGAGCACTGGATGCTCTTCCAGAGGAGTTGATTCCCAGCACCCACATGGCAGCTCACAACTGTCTGTAACTCCAGTTCCAGGAGCTCTGGAGCCCTGTTCTGGCCTCCACAGTTACCAGGCTCACCGATGCACAGACTCATATGCAGGCAAAAATCCCACACACATAAAGATGAATCAATACTTTAGAAAAGAAAGCAGTGTGTAGGCCTTTCTCTTCCTAACTCTACATCTGATGTAGAACAAGGAGCCCCTCTGCTCTAAGACATCAGACTAGAGCTTGCTGTCTTCAAGCACAGTGTTGCTACCGTAAGTTTATTCCCTCTTAAAGATGAGATTCCGGGGGGGAAGGGGGGGCTGGAGAGATGGCTCAGTGGTTAAGAGCACTGACTGCTCTTCCTGAGGTCCTGAGTTCAAATCCCAGCAACCACATGGTGGCTCACAACCATCTGTAATGAGATCTGATGCCCTCTTCTGGTGTGTCTGAAGACAGCTACAGTGTACTCATATACAATAAAATAAAGTCTTAAAAAATAAATTTAAAAAAAAAAAAAAGATGAGATTCCGGGTCAGTATTTGTTACTGCAGATGTGGTTTTCAGTGATAGCTAAGTCATGCATCTGTGTAAGTATAATTTATGTAAAACTGTAAAATCGTCACGTGTCTTCACATGAGCACATATGTGCATCATATAACTTTACACGTATCATATAACTTTACATGTATCATATAACTTTACATGTATCATATAACTTTACACGTATCATATAACTTTATACGTATCATATAACTTTACATGTATCATATAACTTTACATGCATCATATAACTTTACATGTATCATATAACTTTACATGTATCATATAACTTTACATGGATGGACAGCATGATTGACATTCCGCAGGAGCATTTCCCAAAGGCTTCCACTTAAGTGGATGCTCGCAGTGCCCAGGCTGGGAGTGTCTCTCCTTTGCTGGTGTTTCTAACTCTTCTCAGTGACTACAGCTGAGTGTGCAGAGCGCTCCTTCAGTCAGACTAAGCAGGGCGCAAAGAATGAACGCCCCAAAGTCCATCTTCTCTCAGGAACGTTAGCAACCAAGTTTGACAGAGCAGGAACGCATACAGATCGCTGTAGAAGACTGCCCCAGGAGCAGTCACAGTGTTTCTGAGGCAAGGTCTGCCATTGGGACCTGGCTTGCAGAACAGGCTGTGCTGGGTTGGCCAGTGAGCCCCACGCCCCTGCCTGTGTCACACTCCCGGGTGCTGGTGTTACAAATGCTCCTCACCAAACAGCTTTTCTGTGCTGCTGGGGTCAAACCGTCATGACTCTTCCTTCAGAACGGTCTGTCCAGCCTTTACTTATTTCGTTTTATTTATTCATTCATTGAGTTTGGCAGTGTGACTGCAGGCCCTCTGACAGAGCTTTCTATCCCCAAACTACACCACAACCTAATGCCTTAGTTGGCTAATTTTGATGTAGTTAACAGCGACTCTAACAGTAAAGCAGTCTCCCCAGGCTCCTGATGCTTCCCCCAGTGTTTGCCTCCTGCACAGCGTCTCTGCTCTTGCAGTAAGAGCAGATGGCTTGTTCGCTGCCACTGTAACCCGCCTTGTCTTGCCGCTGCAGGGTATCCCACAGGCGTTCACTGCTCTTGGGGTTTTGTTGTCATTACACCAGTATCGGCTATTGATCTGAAATATCCCATAGTCGGTGCTTTGGTCAGTAGAATTATAGTTTATAGCTTCTGTATCGAAATTACTCTCATGCTGAGCCGTACACATCCCTAAAAAGAAAAAGAATTTTTATCAGTAAGTCGAGGCACCAAATCACTTATATTAGACACCAACATCAGCTCCTTGAGCTGGCGTGGATGTGGCTGCATTTCTCAGGCTCTGGTCTCAAGCACTCCTCTGCCTCTGCCCTTCAAGTAGGTGGAACTGCTGTCAGCAAGTGGTTTTTAAGTGCCCTAAAGAATACCTCTTTAAGAGCAAACCAGTTTCTACCAAGAATAAACAAGAGTTGGTATTCAGAAAAGAACTTTCATTTTGAGAGGAGGCGCACCTCTCCTCACAATGGCAAGTGCTCTCCCCTCCACAGGTAGACTCTGAAAAGGACGACTCATCTGGCAAAAATGTCATTTGCCAGATGAGTTCACAGCTTTGGCTCGACAAGATAGTGTGAACTCTGTTCAGTCCAACTTGGGTGAAAATTACAGGCAGCCCTTTGCTGTCATGAATTAGCAAGTCATGTGATCAGTTCCTT